>NC_079514.1:4876167-4898595 GCF_000801105.2 Raphanus sativus
TTGGACTTTACCGGCGGCGGTACTTGCACTAGCTGGAGTAAAGCCTCCAATATGTATGAAGTTCTTAGCTTCATGAAGTGAATCTCACTTATGCAATTATAAGAAGTAAAGGGTTATATGATCATCCTATTCTTAATATATTAAGAAGACGTGTGAACAAGAATCTATCTTTTTTTTTTTGGGTAGGAACTAGGGTAAAATATACTAGCATGGAGTCGTGGTTTAATCAAAATAAGTTTTTTTTTGTCCTTTGTTCTTACGTCAACAGATCTTGCTCTGTTATTACCTGTGCATCTTATTTTGGGTTGTCTGAAACAGTTTTTGCCGTTGGCCCATAAATTTAACATTGGTGTCCATCTACTTTCGAAGTTTCATATCATGGTTCACTCATCACAAACGTGTTAGAGATAATTTGTTAAACTAGAATTTTCCAAGTTATGTAACACTTTCCAGTTGTTTCTTTGATTGGTTAATTATGAAAAGATGAAAAAGAAAAACTAGAGCACTTGTCAACAATTTTTTTGTGTGACTGATTATATATGAAGACGTTGACCTACGTAAGGTCACATGGATGAGATGGACCAATTATTAGTTTCCATCCACCTTTACCCATTACGTAACCATATTAACATGCAAATTATAATATTATATAATAATATATATGATTATTCATAGATCCAATATCGATTTTAATCTTACTTAAACCAACTATAATTTGATCTAATTTACTTAGATGTCTGGCATAATATTAGTAACAAATTCTTAATTCATAGATTATAGACAGGTTTTTGACAAAACATTATAACCACTTAATATTATATGATTGTTGAATTTTGACACCATAATTCAGACTAGAATAAATACAAAATATTTTAAAACTTTCCCAACACCTATTATCTTATGAAATCCTTTCTAAAACCAGTAGATTGCTTACTTATTAAGAACGATTTATATTTGGTCAGTGTATTGAAATATTAAAAATAATCAAATATTTATTAGTAAATTTATATTTTTCATATGAAATCCTTCCCCAAACCCGTAAATGTCTTACTTATTAAGGACGATTTATATTTTATACTAAAAGTTTGTGTACATAATATTAAAATTATCAAATATTTGTTAGTATTTTGACTTTCCAGTAGAAATAAATATTTGACTTCTACAAAAAAAATATCCTTTCTGTTTTTAATAAGTGTTACTTTAGCATTTTCATATATATTAAATAGTATTTGAAACGTATTAATTTTTTATTATTAATTACACATATTTAACTAATATATAGTACTTTGAGATAATAAAATTATTTATAAAATCAATAAAGTTTACAATAAATTTTAAATTGAAAGTAATTATTATTTTGAATTGAAATTATAAAGTGACAATTTTGTGTAAGAAGAGAAAATGCTAGAATGACACTATTATAAAATAGAAACAATATATATGGGAAATTAGGTAACCAAACAGAAACAACATGAAAGCAACAAGAGAGAGAATTAAGCAAACAAATAATGACTCATACCGATACAAGTACAACCCACCGGTTACCTGTCCCATCTTCTAATATCTCCTTAATTCTTTTTTATTTTAATTAAATTGTCACATTTTCCAAAAGCCTATATTAATCTCCTCTTCATATTCGAAGAAGACATACAGTTGTGTCTTCCTGAATTCTCTAATCTCTTGATCAAATGGGGAGCGAGGAAGTCGTGGTGGTTGGAGGGGAGAGAGCAGGAGCTGCGATCGTGTATGGAGCGGAGGAGTGTTACAAGAAGTCGGTGGAGCTTCTAGAGGAGCTAGGGTTTCCAAAAGGTGTGATGCCTTTGAAGAACCTCGTGGAGTGTGAAAGTGTAAATGTTTCGATGGATATTTCATTGATCACAAATGTGTATATATACAAAGACTCAAGTCTATCGATATCTAGCATATCTTAACCATACAAGAATATACACAAGAATATACTTATCATATAGTTAGGATACTATGATATCCTAACTAACACTCCCCCGCAGTCGGAGCGGAGGTTCTCGAACGCTCAGGCTGGAGCGAAACTGTGTGAACAATGAAGAAGGCAATCCCTTCGTGAAGATGTCAGCGTATTGTAGATGCGTCGGAACATGGAGAACACGGACCTGGCCCAAAGACACTTTCTCTCTGACGAAATGTATGTCAATCTCGATATGTTTGGTTCGTTGGTGATGAACTGGATTCGAGGACAGATAGACGGCAGAGATGTTATCGCAGTAGACGATTGTGGCTTTAGTAAGAGGGCATCCAAGTTCAAAGAACAAGTTGCGAAGCCATGTTGTCTCAGCCACTGCATTTGCAACACCCCGATACTCGGCTTCGGCACTAGATCGAGATACTGTCGGCTGTCGTTTGGAGGACCAAGCAATAAGACTATCCCCAAGAAAGACACAATAGCCTGAAGTGGAACGTCGCGTGTTAGGACATCCTGCCCAGTCAGCATCTGAATAGGCGATGAGGTCAGTAGTCGAGGACTTTGTAATCTGCAAACCATGACTGATCGTGCCTTTGATGTAGCGGAGGATGCGTTTCAGAGCTGTGAAATGAGGTTCCCTCGGGTCATGCATAAAGAGACACACCTGCTGGACCGCATAGGAGATATCTGGTCTGGTGAAAGTCAGGTATTGTAGTGCACCAGCCAAGCTGCGGTAGAGGGAGGGATCTGAAACACGTGGTCCATCATCATCAGCAAGCTTTGATTTAGTATCAACAGGAGTGTTGCAGGGATTGCAATTCGTCATGGAAGCCCGATGAAGAATGTCTGCAACATAGTTCTGCTGACTGAGAAACAAACCCGTATCATTATATGTGACAGAGATGCCGAGAAAATGGTGAAGACGCCCAAGATCAGAGATGTCAAAGACGGAGGAAAGAGCCGAGATCGTGGTGTCAACAAGGGCCGTTGTGGAGCCGGTAATGATGATATCGTCGACGTAAAGGAGAATGTAGAGAAGCTGCTTGCCATTGTTGAACACAAACAACGAGGGATCAGTGCGACTTTGCTTGAAACCAAGTTGCTTGACCGCAGACGCGAACTTTGTGTACCAAATGCGCGGTGCCTGTTTAAGACCATACAAAGAACGTTTAAGTAAGCAAACATGGTTGGGTTTAGTCTTGTCGGTATAGCCTGGTGGTTGGTGCATATAAACTGTCTCTGCAAGATCGCCGTGAAGAAATGCATTCTTAACGTCAAGTTGCCGAAGAGGCCAATCGCGAGCCACAGCAAGATGAAGGACAGACCGTATTGTTGCAGGTTTAATGACAGGGCTGAACGTCTCGTCGCAGTCAATGCCGGGTTGTTGAGATTTGCCATTAACCACCAGTCTTGATTTGTAGCGTTTGAGCGTACCATCTGCATTAAACTTATGACAATGCAACCACATAGAACGAAGAATGTTAGTTCCAGGAGGGGGCCGAGGTACTAAGACCCACGTACCACGTTTAATATGAGCACCATGTTCCTCATCCATGGAACCGTGCCAATGAGGATCTTTTGCGGCCTGTATATGAGAAAGAGGAAGAGGAGAAATACTGTCGGTGTGAAGACAAAGAGGAACCCGAGGTTTAGTGATGCCAGTTTTACTCCGAGTGACCATCGGATGATTGTTTGTAGGTGGCGGAGTGATGCCAACCGTAGGAGATGGAAGAGTAGGAGGCGGAATGATAGGTGGTGGTGATAAAGGAGGTGAAAAAGAAGAGAGAGATGGAGGACTCGGTAAGATAGGTAACACCGAGAAAGGAAAGACGTCCTCAACAAAGGTCACATGGCGTGAAATAATGATCTTTCGGGTAGCAAGATTCAAGCATCTGTATCCACGATGAGTGGATGGATAGCCTAAAAAGACACACACCGATGAGCGAGGAGCAAGTTTGTGAGGTGAAGTAGATAAGCTGTTAGGGTAACAAAGGCATCCAAACACTCTAAGGTGAGAGTAAGAGACAGGAAGATTAAAGAGACGAGTGTAAGGAATAAAGTTGTTAATAGAAGAAGAAGGGAGAAGGTTGAGAACGTGTACTGCCGTAAGAAGAGATTCGACCCAAAATGTGATAGGCATGTTCGCTTGAAGAAGAAAAGTGCGAACAAGGTTGTTTATAGTTCGAAGCATCCGCTCAGCACGCCCATTTTGTTGAGATGTGTGTGGGCATGAAAAGCGGCTTGCAGTGCCGGTGCTGGCCAAATGATCAAGGAAGGCTCGAGAAGTATATTCACCACCGTTGTCGCACTGCAAGGCTTTAATTGTTGTGCCAAATTGGGTATGCACATAAGCTGAGAAATGAAGATATTTAGCAAAAGTATCACTTTTTCTATGTAATGGATAAACCCAAATAAAATGAGAGAAGTGATCCAAGAAAAGAAGATAGTATTTATAACCCGCGTTACTTGAGACAGGAGAAGTCCAAATATCTGAATGTATTATTTGAAAAGGCTTAGTAACAATAGTAGAAGAAGAACTGAAAGGAAGGCGAACATGTTTACCCAATTTGCATGCATGACACAAAGTTGTCATATCTGCATTTTTATTAGAAAAACCAAAAGAATTTAAAGCACGACTAATTGAACCACCCGGGTGACCTAAACGCCTATGCCAAAGAGAGCCATCCACGGTAAGAGCAAGAGGAGAACGTGGAGGTGTGTGTGGCGTCACCGAGTACAGGGGTCCAGAGCTATCACATCGGAGTAGTTTGGTCCTGGTCAGAAGGTCCTTAACAGTAAAACCAAACGGGTCAAATTCGACAGTACACTTATTTTGAGTAACAAATTGACGGACAGAGATGAGATTTTTAATGAAAGAAGGACAAACAAGCACATTTTTAAGAATGAAAGGCTTTGAAGAAGAAGAGACGACAGCATTTCCAATATTAGTAACAGGTGCAACAGATCCGTCACCAACACGTACAGAAGGAATGGTGCTCATGTTAAACATAGACGAGAGCATACCTGGCTGGGCCGTGATGTGATTTGTAGCTCCACTGTCCATGTACCAAGGTGAATCAGCTGGGTTCTGCAGACTCATAGTATTAAATGCGTGAGCCAGAGCTTGCGGAATCAACGTTGGAGAAGCAGCTGGTGGCGCAACATTCTGAGCAACATGAGCCTGTGGTTGCGGTGAGTATGGACCAAGGATGCTGTTCTGCTTTGGTGCCGAGGATGAGGCAGCCACTGGAGTGTATGGCGCGACAAAGGGCATCATAGGATGTGCTCCAGGGTAGTATGGAAAGGGCCACTGCTGCTGTTGTGGAAAGTTCCATGGCGGATAGGCAAAGTTCGGAGGAGCAGAGTTGTTGTAGTAGTTGTTGCGTCCCCTCCCGCGATTACCACGGCCTCCACCTCTGTTGTTATTGCGATTCCGGTTGTTGTTGTTGTTGTAATTTCCTCTGGCATTGTTATTGTTGTTGTATTGGCGATTAGCCGGATCAGAGGGAGTCTCGTTTGCAGCATACAAGACATTTGGAGATGAGGAACTGTCGTTGTGGGTGACGGCAGGTCGTGTTTGTCGGTTAAGTCTTTCTTCTTCAGCAAGCAACATGGAACGTGCGGTATGAAAGTTCGGGAAGGGAGACCGGTGTCGTATGACATTATGGATCCCTTCAAACTTATCGTTGAGTCCATTGAGGCAATGCATCACCAACTGGCGATCTGTCACCGGAGACTCAACATTAGCTAGGAGATCAGAGAGGGACTTCAGTTTGCGGCAGTACTCTTGAACTGATGAATCGCCAATTGTGATCGTACGAAGCTCGTTCTCCAACTGAAGAGCTCTGTTCTCCTTGTTGTCTCGAAACAAGTTCTCAAGAGACAGCCATAGATCACGAGCTGTGCTCTTTGGTGTGAGAATCGTTTCAACGAGTGAATCTGTGATAGTGCCGTAGATCCACATTTTAACGAGTCCATCTCGTTCCTTCCAAGTCTTCTCAGTCGCTGGGGTAGCAACTGAAGAACCATCGAGATGATCAAGAACTCCAAAACTAAGGCAGTGAGTTTCAAAGATCTCTCTCCACACATCATAGTTCATCTTATCGAGATTCAGTACAATGGGGATGTAAGCACGAATCTGATTGATGCCAAAGGGCTTGTCTGATGCGGTGGTAATTTGAGCGGCCATGGCGATATCGGTGAATAAGAAGAAGGATTGAATGAGAAAGAAGAGACGAGAGAGGAGAAGAGAGGAAGAGAGATATCGCAGGTGATGGGCGAGATTTTGCAGGAAGCTAAGATCGAAAAGCTTCTGATACCATGAAAGTGTAAATGTTTCGATGGATATTTCATTGATCACAAATGTGTATATATACAAAGACTCAAGTCTATCGATATCTAGCATATCTTAACCATACAAGAATATACACAAGAATATACTTATCATATAGTTAGGATACTATGATATCCTAACTAACAGAGTGTGGAAGAGTTAGAGCCACGGGTTTCGTGTGGATGAAACAAAGCACTCCTTACGAACATTTCTTCGAAGCCACCAAGACTCGCGTTTCTTACGCTGTTGAGGTCACCGCATATGTCGACAAGGGTTGTATGAAGAAGATGACAGGTACCATTACTTTCAAATAATTATACATATACATGGATTCATAGGTTTATATAACTATGTATATATGTGTGTCATTGTGTGTGTATGTTGATTGTTAAATATAGGGGTGAAGAGTAAGCAGATGTTAATGTGGGTACCGATTGTGGAGATGACTTTGAAGGAGCCAAAGAGCGAGAAGATCTACTTCAAAACTCCGATGGGACTCGGCAAGGCTTATCATGTTACCTTATACATGGATGAGGAAGAGAAACGCAACTTTTACTTGGAGAATCCCAAAAAATAAAACATTTTATTATGATAAATAAATTATATTTCCGGTTGCTTTTGATATGTTTCTGTTTTCACTCTTATCAGGTTGCTTTCTATGCCATTACTAAAAAAATTATGTTGACAATTATGAAAAGAAGTAAAATTCGTTTTGTGATGCAATGGTTATAATTTGTAATTGAAATCGATAAAGAAAAATAATTTCAGTTTCTGTGAGTGGATTATTTTGGAACGAGCCTCACATAGTGGACGGTCGACGCAATGCTAGTAATACGCAAACCATATATACACTATATACGAAAATTATTCCATGTCCTAAAAGTCAAATCCTGATAGCACATGTACTAATGATTCGTTTTACAGAATTCTAGTATATTCTAAAGAAATTTTTGATTTTTGCATTATTAAACACGCGATGTCGCGATATGCTTTTTCTTCCAACCCTGGTGAAAAGTGAAGAACTCAACGTCCGTTATCAATGGGAAGACTGTGAGAGCCTTACGGATAGAACGAATGCATGCCTTCGAGTTATTGCGTCAACTTTTAAACGGAATCACATTAACTTACTAGTATATTGATATGTCTGTAGAGCTTCAATACTATTAAAACCAAAGCATAACTTTAAACCTAACTTGCTTCTAGGTAAATTTTCTTTTTTAAAACTATAGTTTATACTTATTTTGCATTTTCACCTAACATTTAATATTAACTAGATCTGGATCCGCACAACCGTGCGGGTGTTTGTTTTCAATTTTATATACATATATATTTATTTAGATCATTAGTGGTATACATTTTTAGTTTTAATAATATATTTATGTTTAACGATATAGTTTACATCTTATAATTAATTAATTTGTTAAAACCGTCTCCTTGTTATGTATTTATCTTATTGTATTTTTATTTATTTATTAAAAAATAATATATGCATTAAACAACATATTTCAAAATTATTTTGTATTAAATTTATGTTCAATTTTGAGCCGCCAAGCTTGAAAGACGAATCATCTTTTAGCAATATTTTCTACATTTATTCATTTTAGTATAATATTGTATATAGAAAAATATAAGATATTTTATTTTTTGTACATGCATTATTTAGTTTGCGAATGTTAATTCGGTTTGTCATCGTATTATATTTTTAGCATAAATAAATTTTATTTATGAAAATAAAATTTATAAATTTATCAACTTAATATAACTTTATCATATTTAGTTTAATATAATAATTATATTTTAACATGAATTATTATTATTATAAAATAGATAAAATAAATAGAATTTTAATTTTCATTTTATAAACAATAACTTAATATATTAATACATAATAATAGTTCATTGCTAATTACGAAATTATTAAAAATATTTACATAAATTGTTTTGAAAATTAAGATATTGTTCAAATATTTCATAAATCTAGTGGTCTGTTCTGCAGATTTAAAAAGTTTGGGGTTAATTCATGGGTTTCATCCGCAAACTCGAAAGTCTGTGGCCAAAAAGAAAGAACTAAAAAGCTAAAGGACACAGTCTTGCAAAATGAAGAAATATCTCCATTGATGAACACGAACAGAGCTTGTCCCGGAGGAGCGGAGGAGACGCGACGCCGTGACTTGATTCCGACGATGAGCACGGAAACGACGGTGGAGCTGAGCATGGAGAAGAGATGATCTGTCACGACCAGAGATCCCGTGGTGGAGAAAAGCGACGAAGGCGAGCTATTGTCGAGGTGTAACAGGACGGTGGCTTGAAGAGGCAGCTCGTTGGTCGCGACGAAGCAGAGGACTACGATTGGAGCTCTAGGCCATGAAGACGGAGGACGGGAGGAGACAGCAGGTTGGGTCACCACGTGTTCTGAGCACGGCCTGGATAACCAAAAAGCGCAGTGACCACCACATCGGGACGGAGAAGATACGACGGATTAAATCCCAAAGAACACAATGATAAGTTATTTTTAGCGAAAGTCCATTTTTTTAAATATCACAAGTGAATAAAATTGTGACTTCTCTGATAACTTGATTTTTATCCGCGCTTCGAAAATGCGGTTTTTTTCAGATAATGCGGGTTTTTCAGATAACTAACAATGTTTGATATGAATTAGCCAAAGTACAGGTTTTTTGGTTAACTACAATTGATATGAATTATTGTTTTGGTTTTGATGTATATTTTATGTACACTCTTATGTTATAACAACATCTTTGTATTTTATGTGAATTTCATAAGAGATATATTTGTTGAGCTGGTGAGACATAAGATTTGTTTTGTAGATTTGGTTAATTTAATTGTATGAATTTATAGGTTTTTAATAGTTTTAGAAATCTTTTTGAACCTGATCTAAACCTGCGGTCGAATTAATAAATTCAGTGATCCGTATATAATCCGACCTGGTTTAAGTTAAAACTCAATATGTAATTACCCGATAAAACTCATAAAAATAATCATTAACCAGTCATATGATACTGGTTGACCCAATAAAATATCATATAAATATTATGATATTTTAAAATTTATTAATTCAAACTTTTGCAATACTTTTTAATAGTATTTTAAATTAAATTAACTATTTGATTTGTGATTCTTTAATAGTATGAATTTGTAGGTTTTAATAGTTTTAGCAATGTTTTTGTCTCCAATCCAAACCCACTATCGAATTGATAAATTCGGTGATCCGTATATAATCCAATCTGGATTAAGTTAAAATTCAATATGTAATTACCCGATAAAACTCGGTAAAAAATAATCATTAACCTGTCATATGATACTGGTTGACCCAATAAAATATCATATAAATCTGATGATATTTTTAAAAATATTAATTCAAAATTTTGGCATACATTTTAGTAGTACTTAAAATTTAATAACTGTTTGACTTGTGATTCTTTAATTTTTGATAAAACTATTATCAAAAATGCATCTTCCATATTTTAAAAGCATTTAAAAGCGTGGTCTGGTGATAAGTTATGTGTTATTTGTTCAACGAAGTTACGTGTTATTTGTCCAACGGGAAGTGGTTCCATTAGCATCTGGTTCAAACACTTTTTCATGATTTTTTAATGAAGGGCATTTTTATAATTATATCTTCGTCTTCTTCTTTAAAGCAGTTAGGGTTTCTGCAAATATTTTTCGTGGCCGCCATGAAATTTCTTCAGTTTTTTTCAGTTCTTTTGCGTTTCTTTCCTTATTTATACTCTAAACTTGTGAATATGCATATACATATCAATTTTGAGGTTCAAAAAGACAAAAACAAAAATTCAAAACTCCTCGCACTTCTTTGATTTGGACCAAATCGGAGAAGCTATGGGATATAACGATTGTTGAAAGGATGTTGCAAAAGAGATGGATTGTGAGCCACCAGGAAAAACTATCATTCTGGTATTTGGATTTATCATTCACGTTTTGTTTTGTCATTAATCAGTCACGTTTTGATAAGAAGTCTTTTAATTTAAAACTATGTATAATACGGGCTGTATGAAAATCATATATTGAGTTTAAATGAGATCATTTTAGATACTCAGATTATGATATATTTAGATTAAATTAGGGTAGGATCTTATTATATAAAGCTTGGTTCTTCAAAGTTAATAATTAACATGATTGCGACATGTGTCAATAAATATTTAAGATTATGACATGTGTCAAAAATATGATACAATCTTTTGTTTAGAATTTAAAAGAAATTTAAAAAAAGAAAATTTTCATTACAAAAATAGTATTTTAAGGTTCTTTTTATAATTTTATAAAAGGAAAATTACAATTCTCTAGAGGATTTTAGAAAGGAAAATTACTATTACATAATATTTTACAATTATATATTGTTAAAATATTTGATTGTAATTTTTCTTTTCATTCTGAACAAAAAATTGTGAAGTGCTATTTGAAAATACTTCTTTTATTTTTACAAAAAAATATATTTTTTAAAGATACTAAGGAAAGAGAATTATAAATATAAATATCAAAATTTAAAAAAAAGAAAATATTAAACAATAACGAATTATAAAATCCTACAAGCACAATAAATCTTATTATATAAAGTTTGGTTCTTCAAAATTACTAATTTTTATATTCAAGATTGTGACATGTGTCATAAAATAATCACAAAAATATGTTTAAAAAATATAATTATAAATATTATTTATTGTAATTCTCTAATTTTAAATCCTAAACAAAAGATAATTGCAAAATATTATTTGATAGTAATTTCCTTTTAATATTGTGACATCTGTTAAAATATATAATAATTAAAAACAATTTAGAATTTTTTTAATCTTAAAAAAATATAATTGCAAAATACTATTTGATAGTAATTTTCCTTTTAATATTGTGATATATGTTAAAATATATAATAATTAAAAATATATATACTAATATATAAGATAATAAAAACGACTTTTATAAAACAGTAATTGTAAAATTTAGTTAATAGTATAAAATAATAATTTGAAAATAGTTTCGTAGAAATTTTTGTAGAAATTTTCCTTTTTAATATATCATAAGGAATATTACTTTTCTTTACTAAAATCCTAAGGAATATATAATTGTAAAACATTATATTGAGTTTGGTTCTTCAAAGTTGCTAATTAATATGATTAAATATATATAGTGAGAATTATAAAATTGATAAAAAATATGATAAAAATATATATTGATAACAATTTGTTTTCCTGAAATTCTAAAGAGAAGATAACTATAATAGAGTATATGACCGATTTTCCTTTTCTAAAATTTTAAACAAAAATGTAAAAGAGTATTTAATATTATTTTTTATTTTTAATTGTAAATAAAAAGGAGATCTAAAAAATAGAATGTTTTCCTTTTTAAAATATCCTAGCAAAATAAACTTTTAAAAACTTATTTAGTAAATCATTAAGTTATAAGTACATAAGAATATGTATAATATTGTCATTGGCTAGATTGATGTATTTGACTTACATTTCATTTTACTTTTCATTTAATTTTTTATTTTGAGTTGTGTTTGAGTTAAAACGTTTAAGTATAATATATTATTTAATCTTAAGTACAAAGTTTATAACATTCATCTATGCACTATGATTATAAAATATAAATATTAACTTGAATTTATATGTGAAAATTGGGTTTTAATTATAAAATAAATATCACACAGTGTATGCAAAAAAAATCATAAAACTATAATAATAGTTATTATTTTATGTTTTCGTATTAAACTAAAACATCAGATAACAACCGTTGCAACGCAACAGGCTCATATCTTGTCATAAATAATAGTTAGTCAAATGAAAGGATCCAAACAACTTGCATAAGTCGACTTTTCAAGACTGTTTTCCTTTTAATAGTATAAATTAATCATCCTAGAATATAGTCTAATTATGATAATATTTAAATAACAAATATACAATGCTACATTAAATGCGCTCATATATTTCCCTTAGACTATATACAATCATACGGTAAGATTATTTACGATATATTATTGTAATTAAAGTATATAGTATAGATGACATATAATATATTTCTATTCAATATCGTGTGTTGTTAACAAGAAACGAAAAGTAAAATTCATACGAGTTTGCTTATATTACATTTGTAAACAGAAAGCAGAAATAATGTTTAATCTATTTATTTGCGATAACATCTACTTTAGTCATTTCATTTATAAAATGATATTATTTATAGGAACAAATAGTAGTGTTTCTAGATATTATTTATTTAACCAATTTTTTTTTTAACTAAGTTGTTAATATATCTTTATTTTACCGCCAACAACTTAAATTTATATATTCAAAATAGTAACAAATAGAGTTTTTGAAATATTTCTTATACCTTGAGACATCGTTAAACTTATTTTTCAAACAATATAAATAACAAAAACAAACTAATATTGTAATATAAATAAATTCTGGTTTTCTCTAATATTATTTTCTTCATTTTAATAATAAAATATTCATTAAAGTACAAAAATTACAAATTTAATAGTTTTCAAATTTATGTACAATTTAAAAATATATAAATTTTTAATTTTTGAAATATTATCAGTTTTCTCTGATAAATCCGATTTTTAATTAAATAATTTTTCATTAAATTGAACCGGATTAATATATAGATTATCGGATTGACCGATTCAACAGCGGGTCAGAGTTAAATATGAAAATACTAAATGATTTAGTTTTTGATATAAATATGTATATTAAAATTCAAAAAGTAGTACTTAATTTCAACTAATATTTTTACCCAAAATTCAAATTCGCTGTTAAGAAGGCTAGTTGAAACTTGAAGTAGCATAATCATAGTAGCATAATCATATTGTTAGGTGGGTCCAAGACATAGTATTGGTAAATTTGACCCAGTTCCAGTGCATCATCGCCTAATATTCACATGCACATGCAAATATGCCATTTATAGAAGACAAATATATCGAATTAAAAAAAACATAAGAGTGAGTTATAAACCTTTAGGGATTAGCAGTGCCGGGCCCGTGGGCAAAGCAGAGGAAGCAGCTGCTTCAAGCCGTGTAATATATAAGTTATTTTCGGCAACAAAAATACTAAAGTCTTCAGTAGCCTAGCGGTTTCTGTGCTCCATATCACGTTAACCAACCTGGGATCGAGGATCCATCTCACCATATTATCTTTTTATTTTCCTTCAATTTTTTTTCTCCTAAAAAGTGGCCTATTTTTTTTCTTTTGCTTCTAGTCTATAAATTCCTAGGACCAGGCTCTTGGGGATTAGCAAACCTATTAAGGGATAAAGACCCTAAACCCCTACAGCCAACAACTTAACTTTTTTTTGTCAACGCCAACAACTTAACTATATATCATAATTTCATGTTCAACAACAATAACAAAAATCATTCACACACAGATAAAAAAGCAAGGAAAAACTTCTCTTTTTGGAAGTGTAACTATGAAAAAGAATAAAATCAAACAAAAAATAAATATCATAAAACTAAACAAAAGTAAAAACACATATATCAAATTAACAAAATTTCTACTTTGGTTAAAATATAAACATTTTTCAATTATTTTTATATTGATATTAAAAACAGTTTTTACAAGAAGATAATTATTATTTTCAAAGTGATTTTTCGCAACGGAGATCTCACGCTGAAAATTTGAGGGGCTAATGTCATTGTTACCTTTAATTAATTTTATATATTTTTATTATATAACTAGAAACGAATTTTACATTAATAATATTCGACTCTTTTTTTTAAAAAAATAATCTTTATATATTGTGTTGTTATTTTGAAATAATATTTTATTATAAAATTCAAAAGAATAAATTCTTAAACAATTTATAATTAAATATTAATAAAACCTATAAATAATATGATGTTTGATTTAATCTTTTCACAAAAAATAAATAATAAATTATCATATTGGTTTATTATTGAATATAACATAATTTAATAAATATTCATAAGAGAATTATGTCCACATTCATAAGAAAATTATGCCTGCATATGCGGACAATTCACCTAGTATCTAAAAACATCTTCAGTACAATATCTAAGAATGATTTTTTTACAGAATAAAATAAGCATTAAATATTATATGATTTATTTCCAAACTTGATAATTATTTTCAAAGAAAAAAGAAAGGAAAAAAATTTCTCTTTTGGAAGTGTAACTATGAAAAAAGAATAAAATCAAACAAAAAATAAATATCATACAACTAAACAAAAGCAGAAATTTTGTTAATTTGAAAAATATGTTTTTACTTTTTTTTTTCAATCAATGACAAAAAAAAAAGAGAAAAACCAAACAAAAGTAAAAAACATATATATCAAATTAACAAAATTCCTACTTTGATTAAAATATCAACATTTTTTGTCAATTATTTTTATATTGATAATAAAAACAGTTTTTACAAGAAGAGAATTAAAGTACATCTTTAAGATAACCATTTTTACAATATAAGAAGAGTTGGAGTTTCTAGCTGATCAGATCTGCTATGTGATTATCCAATCTTCGTATATGCTTAAAGTTGTACTGGTTCCTTCCGTTTAATTTTTTGTTATTGTTCACGTGCATTTGGATTATCTTTAAGTGTGTTTGGATTAAAATAGAGGAGTTCTGAGAATGCTCTTGCATTATTATACTTATAAAAGATAGAAGAATATCCACAGGAATATCAAGTTTCAAAAAAGCGATGAAATTATTGTATTTTGCCATTTATTATTATTATTTTTTATATAGCTATATTTTCGAACTTTTTACATTTAAAGAAATCATCCTCACATGGAACAAATCCCGCGAGTTCCAATCCTGAATTTTGCTCATTTACAACTGCCTTGTAGTTTTTGTTTCCGCTGCTGCCGCCATCATTGGCCGTGAACACAATTTGGTACGACATAAACTTATCGCCATCAATATATGCAATGAGAAATACGCCCTTAACAACCGAGACGAACTTCAATATATGTTTGGTGTGTCTGAAATTCTCAGAGATTGCAAATTCAGTGAGCTTTATGATGTGAGGGTCCTTAACGTCCTTGATGGGAGTCCACTTAGAATCCTTAACATCCATGATAGGATTCCAGTTACTTTCGACACTTGTCAACGCAAACGCGTGAAAAAAGAAGAGGACCAAGAACAAGAGAAGAAGAAAGATTGTCTTATTCATTTTATTGTTTGGTTAATCTTTGCTTTATTAACTAAAACTATGGTAAAGCAAGCTGGAGAGATTTTCAGGGTTCTTATAATAGAGGTTTTGAGATAGCGATTTCTTCAACTTGCTAAGCTAGTTATTATTTGACAAAAAAACAGAAAATAAGGAAAGTGATCGTTTGACCAGAAGACAGATTATTATCTGATCCACAGAAAAGGAGACAAACTATTATATGACCTACAACAAAAGAATGCAGATTGTCATTTGACCCACGAAAAAGAAAGTGGGTTATTGTGTGACCCACAAAACAAAAGTAAGGTAAGTTTTATTTGATTAAAAAAAGTGAAACAGATTATTGTTTGACCCAAAAAAGGAGTCAAATTATTATTTGACCAAAAAAGTGAAACAGATTATTGTTTGACCCACAAAAAAAGAATCAAATTATCATTTGACCAAAAAAAGGAAACAGAGTATTGTTTGACCCACAAAAAAGAATCAAATTATCATTTAACCAAAATAAAAATGAGATAAACTATTATTTGACCCACAAAAAAGATAAATTATAATTTAACCCACGAAAAAGAGCGAGAAAATATTATTAAGTTATTATTTGACCGAAAAAGAAATATATTATTATTTTTGAAGTGGTTTTTCAGATTCCAAAAATAGATTTTAAAATAAAAGGATAATTCATGTATATACTATGTTGTTGTCTGAAAAATATCTAGTAATAAAAATTTAAAAATTAAGAAACACATATAACTAAATATTAATGAAGTAAAATCTTAATTTTATATAATTGAACTATATAGAGTTTGATTCTTTAAAATTGCTAATTAACATGATCGTGATATGTGTCAATAAAATTTAAAACTATGACATGTGTCAAAATATAATACAAAACTCTTTTGTTTAAGATTTAAAAATATTTAGAAAGAGAAAAATATTAGTACAAAAAAATGTTTACAAATTTTAAGGATTTTAGAAAAGAATAATAATTATTACATAAACTTTTAAAATTATATTTTTAGCGCTTTAAAAAATCTTATTATATAAAATTTGGTTTTTGAGAACTGCAAATTAATATGATTGTGACATGCGTAAATAAATAATTTAAAATTCTGACATAAGTCAAAAATAGTATACAAATCTCTTTTTCTTAAGTTTTCAAAGAGATTTAGAAAAAAAAAATTATTACAAAAAATATAATTTTATGGTTCTTTTAGGATTTTAGAAAAGTGAGATAACTTTTTTTTTTATATTTTTGAAACACAAAATAAGAAGAATTTGTTTTACTTTTCTAAAATCCTATAAAAGAATCGTAAAAAAATATAAATATATTTTAAATAACTATTTATTAATTTTGTAGAATATTGTCCGCATTCATAAGAAAATTATGCATGCATATGCGGACAAACCACCTAGTATCTAAGGAGGGTGTATTGAATCTCAAATTTGAAGTGATTTGATTTTTAATGAGTTTTGAGATGATTGCAGGAGAATAAGAGAATTTGGTGTGACTTTTGTTAAAACACTCTAAAATCTCATCTAAAACAGTGGGATTTGGATTTTTATTTTTATAACTAGGAAACTCCCCTCAAACACTCTAGAAACATTTAAAGTACTCTAAAATCTCCAACTTAAATTTTGTTCAATAACAGTGGATTTCAGAGTGTTTTATAAAATGTCAAGTTCAATAACACTGGATTTTAAAGTGTTTTTTAGAATCCACGTTTGAATAACAGTGGATTTGTCATTTTAATACAAATCACTTAAAACTCTTAGTTGAATATACCCCCCTAAAAACATCTTCAGTAAAATATCTAAGAATATTTTTTTTACAGAATAAATAAGCATTAAATATTATGATTTATTCCCAAACTTAATAATTCTTTTCAAAGATAAAAAGCAAGGAAAACTTTTCTTTTTGGAAGTGTAACTATGAAAAAAGAATAAAATCAAAAAAAAAATTAAACATCATACAACTAAACAAAATTAAAAACATATATATCAAATTAAAAAAAAATTCTACTTTGGTTAAAATATCAACATTTTTTGTCAATTATTTTATATTGATATTAAAAACAGTTTTTACAAGAAGAGAATTAAAGTACATCTTTAAGATAACCATCTATACTATTATTTGCGAAGTAAATTTTCGCAACGGAGCTCTCACGTTAAAAGTTAGAGCGGTTAATATCGATATTACTCTTAATGATTATATAAATTTACTTGCATATAATTTAAAAATTAATGAGTCATCTTTAGAAGAAAAAAAACGTGCTACCATCTCTTGATAAAATTACATATATATTATCTTACAGTATATATACTATGTAGTTATCTTTCTAACTAATATTTTAATTGTGAATGAAAATATAAAATACTAAACCTACCGTATGTATATACAAATAGAGAATGCATGTTAGGTTAATTTTCAATCATGAGCAAGCTTCCTTGGTATAAGATAAGAGTTTTTACATTAGTGGAAAATATGTCGTATCTTCAACCAACTGCTTTGGTTTTTATCAATAGATTAAATCAGAAAATCTTTTATGTTAATAGTTTGATTATGTATTTTGTCCGCAAATGCGAATTTAATCTTCTTATAAATACTTATAAAATAATAAATAATTATATAAAATTTAAAGTAAACTAACAACATAATTTTATTAACAATATACAGTATATCCCTTCGGAAAAACAATATATTATCCCTTATATATATCACTATTCACTATATTATACAATAATGCCAATAGATAGAAATAACTTAGCTTTTTTATCATATAAATATAACTTGGTTTTTCTTAGTAAATATAAACACGTGTATATAACTATATATATATATATATATATATATAACATTGTTCTTATTATTTCAGCATGTGTATAAACGTTATTGTTATTTTTTATTTATAAATTATTATTATGCTTTTCTGTAGATTATGTTTACTCTTTAGCAACAAATTTCATATTAACAATTTTATATTTATTTTTATATTAGATAATTAATTATAAATTAATACAAGAGAAATATTGTAAAATAGCAATAAAAAGTTTTCTTTTGTCACAAATATAGATTCTAAGAATCAAAATGATAAAAATATTTCATTAAAGAGATAAATACACACTTATATCCCTTAGGTTAACTACCTTAGCGTTTAGATTTAACATGTGGGGATTCGGGATTGAAGTTTAAAATTTTATAAAATAAAATAAATAGAAAAAATTTGAAAATGAAAATTTTTTAAAATAGTTTCAAAATGTATTTTTGAATTTCAAAAAAAAAGTTCGAATTTGAAAACATATAATCTGAAACTACATTTTTATTTATTTATTTATTTATTCGTATTTGTATATCTAGGATATAAAAAGGTTTTTACCTATTAAATGGAATATTTTTGTCATTTTCCTCCGTATGGTCTCTTTTTGTGACAAAAACTTGAAAATAATTTATTTAGGAGAATTTTCCTTAATAAAATAAAAAGTAGCCAAAACTAAAAAAACTATTTGAAACAAATACGATTAATTTCGTAACAAAACTCTCACGTTAAAAGTTAGAGTGGTTAAATGCAATGCTAACCTTAACGAATAATTAATATTTTTATATGAATTAATTATAATGAAAACATTCAAGAAGATTTCTTTTTTTGACAAAACAATTCATGTCTATTGTATTAATATCCAAACTAATATTATTATTTAGTAAATATTAGGAAGATGATTATGCCTGCATGGCGGGCTAAACACCTAGTTTTTTACAATATAAGAAGAGTTGGAGTTTCTAGCTGATCAGATCTGCTATGTGATTATCCAATCTTCGGATATGCTTAAAGTTTTTTTTGTATATGCTTAAAAAAGTTTTTATTGTATCAGCATTATGTCGTTATAATTTATTTAATATTAAAATAATAGTTTCAATAAGTTTTAAAAGATAGAAATATCTATAATATCTACACAATATCTTTTTAATTTATCTAAATATTTTATTTAATTTTGAAAAAAAAGAACAAGTGAAAGTCATCGATCTCCTCTTCTTCTTTTTGATATTTTGTTCTCCATTTTTCAAAAACTTTCTTTCTCTTTTCTTTTTCTAGCTTCATCTTTATTCTCCTTCTCATTCGGAAGTTTGTTAATGTTTCACCCATCCCTTCAAGTGTAATTCGATTTCGTAAAAGGTGATTTGGTTTTTCTTCTTCGTAATATCTACACAATATCTTTTTAATTTATCTAAATATTAACTTATGTTTATGTTCTCCATTAGAGACCTTATAAAGGATTTGGTTTTGTTTATTTTCTAGAGGACTTTAGTGAAATCCTCTCCTACTTTAGGCTAGTCACTGAAGTAACTTGTATTTGCTAGTGTTGTGCTGTCTGAGTTTTAAGAGTGATGTGCGATGTGCTAATCGACATGTTAGTACGTCACGAGACAGAGACAGAATGCTGAACCAGAATGGTGATTAAGGAAGATGCAAGTGGCTGATCATATATTAGGAGAGCTACAAGAAGTAACTTGTGACGCTGATCATATATTACGTGTGTGCTTAGATTCTAAAACCTAGTCAAGCATGGATGACTGGTTTAAGAACTTAATAGAACATGACGTATTACAGAGGCAAAGACGTTACGGCAAGGAATATGATTCTAGAAAGTAAGAGAAACCTTGCAGAGACAGTGAGATAAAGTCTTTTGGTTGGTTGTTTTGGCTCGTGTCGTGTTCAGTGAATATATAAAAAGAATCGTAGATTCAGTTCCGAAGACATCCCGAATTTCCACTTTAGTCCTCCGTTCTTCAATGATGATAACCCATAACGAGATAATGTGTCAGGGGTTGTACTCTCTGTTCTTGAACCAGTGAAGTGATGATAACTTATGTTTCAGGTTTCAAACTATTCTGAAATATTAGTTTTTAATAACAAATCCGTTTTCTTTAGCTTTTAAAAAACTCTGCACGAGAAATTAAAAAAACACATATTGATATATGTGTGTTATTTGAATTTATCTTAAACCTATAGAATTATAATATTATCATTATGTGTAATTTCAAATGTATATTATAATTACTGAAATTCTAATCTGGTTAAATGTCTTTTCACATTTAATAAAGTGTACTTTTCAAAAAATTAAAAAGAAAATATAATTTTCAAATTTGAAACTATTATTAGAGTATTTTTCAAATTATCCCTAAAAAAAACTTAAATTGTTTTTTTTATTTTTAAAAAATACTTTTTAACATGACAGTTTCTGATTGATCAGACAACTTGCGCTTTAGTATATAGAGGATAATATAAAAGATACCACACAAATACTGTGAATAATTTTCAGTTTTGTAAATCGGCTTTCATATATGTGGAAAAATAACAAACTTAGAGAGAGTAATTGATATCGTAAGTCTGTTTTAGAAGCATATTAGGTAAATTTGTAGAAAATTGCAATATTATAATAGAAATCCAATTTTTAACAATTTAATCCAGTATATATATCTAATAATAATAGGAATTTCAAACAATGTTGAAAAGTTGTGTGTTTTTATAGGAATTTTTTTTTTGTTTAAAAGTTGTGTTTTTCATTATATATTAAGATGTGTCTTTTCATTATTTGTTTTAAAAGTTGTGTATTAGTTAGTATTTAAATTGAAAGATGTATTTATTTAAATGAAAAGTTGTGATTATTCATATATGTATTATTTCAAAATAACTACCTTTATAATGATAATATGTGACTATTTAAATTAAAAAGTTACGACAATTCATATAATTATCATTTCAAAATAACCACCTTTAAACTAAAAGATATGACTATTCATATATAAGGAAAGTTGCATCGCTTAATTTTTTTATACAAATATTTATGTATTTTCGTTTTTATTATGTTTATATATATTTATTAATAGCAATCCCAAACAATGTTGAAAATTTGTATGCTTTTATAAGAATTGTATTTTTTTTTTTGTTAAAAGTTGTGTATTTTTATTATATATTAAGATGTACCCATTCATTATTTTGTTTTAAGAGTTGTGTATTAATTAGTATTTAAATTGAAAAGATGTAATTATTTAAATGAAAGTTGGACTATTCTTATATGTATCATTTCAAAATAACTACTTTTAAATTAAACAGATGTGACTATTTATATTGAAAAGATGTGACTATTTAAATTGAAAAGTTGCGACTATTCATATATTATATCTAAAAAAGCAATCCCAAACAATGTTGAAAATTGTGTGTGTTTTATAGGATTTTTATTTTTGTTAAAAGTTGTGTCTTTTATTATATATATTAAGATGTGTTTTTTTATTATTTGTTTTAAGAGTTGTATATTAATTATCATTTAAATTGAAAAGATGTAATTATTTAAATGAAAAGTTGTTATTATTCATAAATGTATCATCTCAAAATAACTATCTTTAAATTGAAAAGATGTGACTATTTAAATTGAAAAGTTACGATTATTCATATAATTATCATTTCAAATAACCACCTTTAAATTAAAAAGATGTGACTATTCACATATATGCAAAGTTGCATCTCTTAATTTTATACAATATTTATGTATTCTCGTTTTTATTGTGCTTATATCTATTTATTAATAGCTATTCCGAACAATGTTGAAAAGTTGTATGTTTTTATAGGAATTTTATTTTTGTTAAGAGTTGTGTCTTTTTATTATATTTAAGATGTGTCTTTTCATTATTTATTTCAAGAGTTGTGTATTAATTAGTATTTAAATTGAAAAGATGTAATTCTCTAAATGAAAAGTTGTGACTATTCATATATGTATCATTTCAAAATAACAACCTTTAAATTAAAAATATGTGACTTATTTAAATTGAAAATATGTGACTATTTAAATTGAAAAGTTTCGATATTCATATAATTATCATTTCAAAATAACCACCTTTAAATTAAAAAGATGTGACTGTTCATATATATTGAAATTTGCATCTCTAATTTTTTATACAGATATTTATGTATTTTGTTTTTTATTATGCTTAGATCTATTTATTAATA